>NC_090074.1:9238029-9241056 GCF_038355195.1 Osmerus mordax
GAACATTTTCTGTCGCCGTTTGACTTCCTAAACAGCTGTGTACTGTAGCTTGATGTTTTTGTAGTGTGTCTCGCGTAAGCTACAGCGTTGCAGTGAGCTACACTGGTTTGAAACCACAGGTAATGGTAATTTCACCAACAAATCGTTTACTAATGTCAGAATAAATGCTACAACGAAAATGTATATGTGAGGAATGTTTATTTTAACGATTGAAAACAGATACATCATAGACCACTGTAGTATGTGTTGCCCGGGCAACACAGGCTAATGTCATGATGCTAATACTTCAGTGAAATAGTAGACTACTGTTTCCGAAAGTAGATGTACTTCCTTAATAATATCAGCTTATATTGTACATTACACATCACAATTGTGTGTCATATCACAAAGTAAAATGAGTAAATAGTTATCACCCTGGCCTCTTTTCTTGTGGCGTTTCTGCAGCTGCCTTGCAGTAAAGCTATAGTTAGCCTAGCTATCCCCCAAGTTAACAGATGCGAAACGAATGTTCTGCCAAAGGTAGTCACGCGTGTTTTCATGACGTAGTGACGTTAGTAACGTCAGTGACTGTGGCTAGCAAATTAGCCACCGTTAGCTTCACTTTTCGCCACAAAAACTTAACTGAAGCCCAAACCATGCAACGGAACGTAAATTCCAATAGAAGCAACTCAATCGCTACCAAGACGAAACTTTTGACACCTACGTTTTCTATGTAGGCCAAATATTGACTGAGTTTTAGGGGGGCAAAAATAATAAAAATAATAATAATAACTAGAGAGGATACAATTTCTGGGGAAATTGTAGGGTGTGCTTGCTTGCGTCGGTTGCACAGGGGTCTGTATATTTTATATAAAAATGCATCGGGCCTACTTATTATTTATAAAGATTACATAGATTTAAAAGCATCTTTTTTTTGCTGCTCATTTACAACTCAAAATACGAGTGAAGTGTAGAATGAAATATGATGTCTTCTCATTTCCCCTGCAAGAGGCAGCTGACAGGCTGAATCAAAACGAATACATTTGGCAGACCGGTGTAAAAATTGACCTAATCTCTATGACTTAAACGTCCTTTTAAGTTGTCCCTTCTCGTGATATTTTCAGGCAAATAGCCTACTCATATTGCATTCATTCATTAATAAAGAACCCCCTTTGAAGATTATTCTACGACTTTACCGGCAGAAGATAGAATCGCGATTCAAACAGTACCATCTGCTAACTGAAAATATGCCCCCAAAAACGTAAATAAGCTTGACATTTATTTAGTGGAAAATCGCTCATTCATAAAAAGCTCACTGGTAGCGATCATTGTCAGCAACAACGCAAAATGCGATATAGCCCTGTGTGGAGAAGCTGCCCCGGTAAATTGTACTACTACAGTACAGTACTAGACTACTGCTGTGTTCGTCTTGGTAGCGATTGCGTTGGTTGAATTGGATTTAACGTTCCGTTGTACGGTTTAGGCTGAAATTAATTATTTTCATGAACAGATTGACAAAGTTTAGGCTGTGGCAATGAAGTTCAGGTTAGTAGTCAGATTGTTTCAACTATTGAAAGACTTTTGAGTAAGGGGAGTGCCGAACATGTTCTGTCACCTTTTGACTTGAACAGCTGAGGAGTTTTTGTTAGCTACTCACACTAGTGTCTCAGGTAGGCTACAGCGTTGCAGTGAGCTACACTGGTTTGAAACCACAGGTAATGGTAATTTCACCAACAAATCGTTTACTAATGTCAGAATAAATCATATAACGAAAATGTATATGTGAGGAATGTTTATTTTAACGATTGAAAACAGATACATCATAGACCACTGTAGTATGTGTTGCCCGGGCAACACAGGCTAATGTCATGATGCTAATACTTCAGTGAAATAGTAGACTACCGTTTCCGAAAGTAGATGTACTTCCTTAATAATATCAGCTTATATTGTACATTACACATCACAATTGTGTGTCATATCACAAAGTAAAATGAGTAAATAGTTATCACCCTGGCCTCTTTTCTTGTGGCGTTTCTGCAGCTGCCTTGCAGTAAAGCTATAGTTAGCCTAGCTATCCCCCAAGTTAACAGATGCGAAACGAATGTTCTGCCAAAGGTAGTCACGCGTGTTTTCGTGACATTATTGCAGACCGGTGTAAAAATTGACCTAATCTCTATGATTTAAACGTCATTTTAAGTTTTTCTCTTTTCATGATATTTTCAGGCATTTAGCCTACTCATATTGCATTCATTCATGAATAAACAACCCCTTTGAAGATTATTCTACGACGTTACCCGGCAGTAGAAGATGGAATCGCGATTCAAACGGTACCATCTGCTAACTGAAAATATGCCCCCCAAAACGTAAATAAGCTTGACATTTATTTAGTGGAAAATTGCTCATTCATAAAAAGCTCACTGGTAGCGATCATGGTCAGTAACAACGAAAAACGCGATATAGCCCTGTGTGGAGAAGCTGCCCCGGTAAATTGTACTACTACGGTACAGTACTAGACTACTGCTGTGTTCGTCTTGGTAGCGATTGCGTTGGTTGAATTGGATTTAACGTTCCGTTGTACGGTTTAGGCTGAAATTAATTATTTTCATGAACAGATTGACAACGTTTAGGCTGTGGCAATGAAGTTCAGGTTAGTAGTTAGATAGACTTTTGATTTAAGTAAGGGGAGTGCCGAACATTTTCTGTCGCCGTTTGACTTCCTAAACAGCTGTGTACTGTAGCTAGATGTTTTTGTAGTGTGTCTCGCGTAAGCTACAGCGTTGCAGTGAGCTACACTGGTTTGAAACCACAGGTAATGGTAATTTCACCAACAAATCGTTTTCTAATGTCATAATAAATCCTACAACGAAAATGTATATGTGAGGAATGTTTATTTTAACGATTGAAAACAGATAACGCTACATCATAGACCACTGTAGTATGTGTTGCCCGGGCAACACAGGCTAATGTCATGATGCTAATACTTCAGTGAAATAGTAGACTACTGTTTCCGAAAGTAGATGTACTTCCTTAATAATATCAGCTTATATT